>NC_060892.1:7053989-7093989 GCF_014805685.1 Silurus meridionalis
AGGAGAAGGCGAAGTGGGATCTGACCTTTTCTCACGTTGTAATAAACCCCATAAAGTGAAATGGTGTGAGAGAAAATCGGCTTTCTCAGGGCAATTTTAATTACGCTGAACAGGAGCATTTTATGAGGAAAATCCAAAATCTGCCAAAAGAATGGAAAATTTGTGGCAAAGGTCCAGGTCAGCGCTTGTGGCTTTGAGTTCACATGAACTTAAAAAATGAGGGAAACTGCAGTAGAAGGGGCATCAGGAATAGAAATGTAAGCCTTTTTTTTAATCATCATTCAAATCATTCCACACTCTAAAAAGGTTGTATGGTTTTTATCAGATTTTTTCTGAATAAAACATTCCATTTTAATACTTCAGGAAGCTCAGGCAGGAGGAGATTAATAAAGACCAAGGAGGAGGTTTATGGATGTGGTGAGGGAAGACTGGTTTGAAAAAGGCAGATAAAGAGGAAAAAGGTGATTTGGAGATTGATGATCCGCTGTGGTGAACCCTAACGGGGGCAGCCGAAAGAAGAAAAACAAGAAGAAGAAGTTTAATATGTTGTGATCATATCTAACATTTCTTTCTTTTTTTTTGGTTGTTTTGTCATTAGAAATATCCTCATCATTAATCATTTTTGTGAAACTACCAAATGAATTAAGCTGGATGAAATTGGCTGCTTTAAATGTAACCTAGAGGTAATTTGTAATTTGTCAATTTGTGTTACCAAGAGGTAATTTGTCATCGTCAGCATTATAGCAGTAAAACAGAAAGCTTTGCTTGCAGGTACCGGTACACTCTGAGTGTATAGTTCACAATGCATTGTGATTAATTGAGTTCTTGAATTCTGGTTTTAGTGGCTGTGTAATTGAGTCCAGGAATGTGTAATTACAATAAAGTCATGAGTAAAAGTGTGAGAGTTTGGTTTGGGTGTTTTTAGTCACTGGCAATGTGGGCTGCACTACTTGGTGTGGGAAGCAACACTGTTTCTGGGGTTGACATAGCCAGAAGACAGACAGACAGACAGACAGACAGACAGAAAAAAAGAAAGAAAGAAAAAAAAAAAGAAATAGATAAAAAAAAAAAGATCAGTACAATGTAGTATCAAAAATCTTAGACCAGCTTTGCTTACAAGAAAGAAGTATATTTATCTACCTTTATACACTGTCACCATCTAAATAGTCCCCTTGGACAGAAATACAGTGCTCCGAGCCTTCCTGCCACTTCTGGAATATCTCCACGAAATCTTCTTTGCAAAGAGTATCAAGCACCTTCTTAAATTCATCTATTGGATCTCCGCAATGGTTTCAAAATGAAAAAAAAGACCTTTGAGCTGGAACTTTATTTTCAAGACGAAGGCGAAGTATGGTGGATGGTGGTGAAGTGAGATCATGTGGATTGTTTTCTGATGATCATCATGCACGATTTGATGAATGGTTTTCACATTTCAGGGGTTGAGCTTGTTCAAGGTCTCCCTGATCTGTCACTGTCTGTCAGTGATGTTCTACTCTTCCATGTGGGTACCACTCAAAACACCTCAAGCCACTTATTGCGGCATTGCAGCAAACATATGTTATGTCAAACGTCTCTATGGCCATTTTTTCCAGTTTACACAGAATCTTTTTGTTTACGTAACTTGCTGTCCATGATGAAATCGCACACATAGTAACGCACGCGGTCAGAATTGCACCATTATTCTCGAAAAGTTTTGATACAACCTCATAAATGGCAAGCATAGAAGAAAGAATTATAATAATGTATACACTGAATGAACGAACGATAGATAGATAGATAGACAGTTATAGAGACTGTGGGTCTGTGAGTTGACAAAACAAAACAAATTAACTGAACATAGTCATATAAAGAAAAAAGAGAAGAAATCTGAACTCTGGCCCACAGACATAACCAAGCAAATGGAGAGGAGACATGGTTTTACACATGGTTTTAAGTCTAAACAAAAAAATTTCCAGCAGTTTGAACTTTTCTTCAGCAGGGGACCCATGAATCACAGAAGAGCAAGAAACAAAACCCTGACATAAAGATGACTGACGTGTTTGTATGCGTTCCTCTGTATGCTGGATAAACCCTCAGCGATGCGTGTTCAGAATCGAGCCCTCACACACTGACTCACTAACCCGAGCTAGATCCAGACATCACTTTGAATTTTACAGAAATATAATTACTAGGAATATCTGTTTCTCTGAGGGATACTTGTTCCTTGTCAGGATTTTTTCCCGTTTTAGCTTTCCAAACATCTGAACAATGACACAGAATAATAAATATAATTAAAAGCAATGAAACACAGGGGAAAAGTGTTCCCATCCTGAATATGGTTATGTTGCTATAATAGTACTTCCTCAGTGTTCTATTCCTCTTTCCACTACAATATTCCACGGATGATAGTTATTTTTATACTACTTTGTGTTGCACTTTTTTTTTTAATCATCTCTTTATTGTTATATTAAATGTTGTGAAACAAAGTGAAACAAGTTACCACTTATAGCAGTATAATTTGATTTCCTACACCAACCATTCTTAATCTTAAAGTTGTAAAACTGCAGTCACTGTTTATTTTCAGCATGCATAATTTTTTTTGGATACCTGCTACAAAATGGGCGGAAATCAGATATGACCGATTGCTGCCCATTATTATTGTTATGAATCATATCCATGTTTAAATATAAATCTATTCATTTAACTTTTCATGCAAACTGGGCAGATTTTTATATCACAAAGCTGTGTTGGATGAAACGGGATTGTATTTTCTGAAGAGTCCAGACCGTTACCTACAGTATCAACCTCCTATCCTTCTTCTCGTGATACGAATTTGCAGGTCAGAGTTCATCAAACTTATACATTGGGGTGGAGCGACATGCGAAACGACGTTGCATTGAATTGCGTTTTCAGTGTCCACTGTTCGCATGCGTTGAAGTGCTGATGCTGGGGAAACTCCTTGCATATTTTTCCAACTTTGTTCAATCTTTTGACTATGCAGCAGTGCAGCAGGATTGGGGACAGCACTATTCTGATGCTTTCCTTTTTGAAAACTGTTTTACCTTTTTTCAATTCTTCATTAATTGTGAATAAGTATTAAAGTAATTATCAGAATGATTGATTTCCTTGATAAAATGAAAGGTTACACTGATACCACACTAGACAAGATGAACTAACTAACTAATGTGGAGGGTGAACACACACAGCATATTGATAATACCCTTTAAGACTAATCTAATGGAATCAACCAACCGAAACACTTACATAAGCGTCATGGGTGGGGTTTTATTCTTCGGCCACTTAACCAACCATTAGCACTCATTATACAAACAGTTCAGTTATAACAGTAAATCATATACACCACTGAACACAAAACAAAAGATTAACCCTGCTTTCAGTGTTTTCATTAGCAACTTTTTCAGTTCTTACTTCCAAATCCAAACATAATTACAGCTTAGGAGGGATTCAACATGTTGAGACGGACTGAAATTGTTTAAATTCTTAAAGTTTGTAATGCTCTGACTTCCACAGGTGATTCTATGATTGGGTCAATTTTAAATTTCGAAATTCTAATTTCATCTGATTTCGCTGCAAATGCAAAGTACTGAATGTCAGAAAAAGTTTTATTTTCAATTCAATTTAATTCATTTTAATTTGTATAGCCCTTTTAACAATAGACATTGTCTCAAATTAACTTTACGGAAAAGAATGTATAAGTTTCTAACTTATGATTGTATGTGCAAGCCAGTGGCAACTGTGGCAATGAAAATCTCCCTGAGATAGCATGAGGAAGAAACCTTGAGAGAAACCAGACTCAAAAGGGATCCCATCCTTATCTGGTGACATTAAATGTCCATTCATTATAGCTCGATTATTGTTGAGGTGTGCAATTTTTGTTATCAATATACACTATTCGGACGTTTGCATACCATAAGATTCATATGTGCTTTTTGACCATCCCATTCCACATGTAGTCTCAATTTACTGTTATAATATCATCCACTCTTCTGGGATCACTTGATTGTGAAAGGTACTTTAGAGTTGTGGTTATTTAGTCACACAGGCATTGTGCACAGGGGTATTGTCATGCTGGAACAGGTTTGAGTGTTCTAGTTTAAGTGAAGGGAGAATTTTCTGCTAACATTCAAAGAGCTGTGTATGGGTCCAACTTTTTAACAGGTAACAAACATATAGGGCTGAAATTTGAAATTCAGTTCAGTTAAATTCAGTTTATTAAATTTTATCTATAAAATGATTTTAACAATAAACACTGTCTCACAGCAACGTTAAAACTGTAAATACATTACAAATGTAAACTTTTAAATATAAAATATATTTTAAAATATATCAGTCCCTATAAGTTTGTCCCTAATGAGTGAGCAAGTGGTGACATTGCTAAAGAAAACCTCCCTGAGATGGTATGAGGAAGAAATCTTGAGAGGAACCAGGTCAGTCATCCCAATAATTTTGTTTATTTAATATTCATCTAGCTAAAAAAAAATTAATAAAGCGTTATTTTTTTTGTTTGTGTAAATTTAAATCTGCACTAAAATACATTATACGCAACTGATTATTTAAAGAGAAAAGTACAGAGACTAGTGTCTAATGAAATAAGTACAGAAGACAAGAAATAATCAAATGGTATGGCAGAAAATGAACAAACAAACAATAATAAACAATAAAACAAAACAAATAAAAAGACACAGACAAACAAACAAACACAGAAATTTAGCAAGAAAGAAAGAAAGAAGCCATTATGGCCATGATGATGTACACAGCTACCACATCATACACTCAGACACGTTGTTTTAAAAGGTAATAAAGAGGAGTAGACCTCACGTCATCAACACACACACACACACACACACACACACACACACACACACACACACACACAGTCTGATAGTAAAAACCAGAAGCATAACAGAATCAGGGTTTGTCTTATGTCTCTGTGCTTTTTTTGATCTTTGATGAAATTTGAATTACGGACACTTTGAAGTCAATTGAATTAAGCACAGAAACACATGATGCAATCCACAAAGTATGTGTGCGTGTGTGTGTGTGTTCATGTGTGGGTGTTAATTAAACCAGCCATTGACACGAGCATCCATACACCTAGACATAGACACATGTATATATGTTTAAACTGAGAATAAATACCATTTACAGAATTCTTTTTTTATTTTGATGACTGAAACAGGGCCATGTTTACCACTGTGTAGCATTACGTTTTCTGTCCATAAAAATGGATGGAGGTGTCCAGGGTTTGCAAAAAGAAATTTCGATTCGTCTGACCACAGAGGACCTGACGTACACAGGCATCCAATATTGATTTTCACCCTTGTATCTTTTGCACAGAGATTTCTCCAGATTCTTTAAAAAATTGTATGATATTATGTACTGTAAATGATGAGATATTCAACTGTTTTGCAATTTTATGTTGAGGAACATTATTCTGAAATTGTTCCACAATTTATAGACACAGTCTTTCACAGATTGGTGAAGCTCTGCCCATCTTTACTTCTGAGAGATTCTACCTCGCAAAATGTTTCTCCTACTGTTTAATTTTAATAACACTAACTTTTCTCAGACATTTTCTGCCCTGTCACTTCAAGATAAAAAAAAAATCTTCCTCAGTTTAAACATTTGATGTTTTCTATGTTCTATTGTTAATTAAATATGGGTTTCTGAGATTTGCAAATCACTGCATTCTGTTTTCATTCAAGTTTTACAGTGTCCCAACTTTTTCAGAGTCAGGCTTTTCGACAAACACACACACACACACACACACACACACACACACACACACACACACACACACAGTGTGAGTCTAATATCAGTGACCAGATTCTGAAAGTTTCTGACTTCTCAGAATCTAAAAGACTTCTACATCACCTTGTGTTCACTTAGGAGAACTACAGTGTGTGTGTGTGTGTGTGTGTGTGTGTGTGTGTGTGTGTGTGTGTGTGTGTGCTTTGTGGATGCTTGTCTTGTTATGTACAATTTCTCTGTATTTATCTGTATAGTAAATATTTCATATTTACATGCTTATTAGTATTTGTTCATAAAACAATGTAATATAATGTGTGTGTGTGTGTGTGTGTGTGTGTGTGTGTGTGTGTGTGTGTGTGTGTGTGTGAGTGTGTGTGTGGCATGGCTGTCATGTAAAAGAGTACCACACTGACAGATGTTTTTACAATAATTAAAAATTAAGTAACAGTAGAAAAAAATTTTACTCTGTGAGCTAAACGAATATTTTCAGCATCTCATCACTGCAGCTGGAGATGTTACAATGGAGTTGTGGTCTGGCCTTTGACGTGGGATGACACAAGACTCGTTTACCAGAGCTTCACACTTTTCTGCCAAATCTCATTCTGACTGAATACTGAATGAATCAGCACTTATTTTAAGTTAACCTCTCCAACAGCACATATTTAACAACATAATAACCAAAATAGAACATTCAGCTGGAACACTTTGCTATGCCTCTTGTAGAACTTGCCAAAGGCGTTCTTTACTAGTTGGAGATTTCCTTCTGACCTTGCGATCCAGTTAATCCCAGAGCAGTTGAATTGATTTAAGTGTGGTTACTGGGCAGGTCATTTCATTATAGATAACGCTCCATGATAGATAACTGCTCCAAAACAAGTCCAAACCATTAAGCTTCTACCTCCATGTTTGACTGTGGGTCTGACTGTCTCTAACATCTCTCCTATTCTCTGTCTTAAATAGGTTCTTCTGTTTTTTGCCTTTTACCTAGTTTGTTGCATATAAACAAAAGGAATATGCTTGTGTCTCAAAAACCATAACAACCTCGGTGTTTCATTTTGACTTTTGACAGGCAGATTGACAGACTCAATCTCATTCAATCACATTTACTCAAAATAAGTATATTATTACTTATTTTTATATGTAATGTTTTTATATATACAGTAATGTAACACTTTTCTGGAAGAAGTTTGAGAATGTAAAGGTAGTAATGTAGGAAGTTACAGTATCTCACAAAAATTTTGTACAGCCCTCACATTTCAGCAACCATTTTAGTTTATCTTCTCAAGGAACAATACTATAAAAATGAAACTTGGATAAACTTTAGAGTAGTCAAACGTGTCGAATGTGTCAATATTTTGTGTGAGCACCATTGTTATATAGCACTGCCTTAATCCTCCTGGGCATGGAATTCACCAGAGCTGCACAGGTTGTTGCTGGGATCCTTTTCCACTCCTCTATAATGACGTCATGAAGCTGCTGGATGTTAGACGCATGGCTTTTCTTCACCTTCTGCTTGAGGGTGCCCCACAGGTGCTCAATAGAATTCAGGTCTGGAGACATACTTGATCACTCCATCATCTTCACCTTCAGCTTACCTTCCTCAGCAAGGCAGTTTTCTTCTTAGCGATGTGTTTGGGGTCGTTATTATGTTGGAAATCTGACGTTTGGCCCAGTTTCTAAATGAAAGGCATCATGTTCTGCTTCAGAATGCACAGTACATGCTGTTTCCTTCAATGAATCACAGCTCCCCAGTACCAGCAGCACTCATGCAGCCCCAGACCATAATGCTACCACCACCATGCTTGACTGTTGGCAAGACACAATTTTCTTGTTACTCCTCACCAGGGTGTCACCGCACATGCTGGACACCATCTAAGCCAAACAAGTTTATCTTATCAGACCACAGGACATGGTTCCAGTAATTTAAACTCTTGGACAGGTTCTTCAGCAAACTCTTTGTGGGCTTCCTTGTGAGCCAGCTTCAGAAGAGGCTTTCTTTTGAGACGACGGCCACGCAAACCGACTTGTTGCAGTGTGCGGCGTATGGTCTGAGCACTGATGAGCGGACCTTCCGCTTCTGCAACCTGTAAAGCAATGCTGGCAGCACTCGTGTCTGTTTCTTAAAGCTAGCTTCTGCAAGGCCTGTTCCGAGTGGAATCCATCTTGGAAAACCTCTTTATGATCCTGGCCTGTAACTCAGTTTCAGGGTGTTATTTATCTTCTTATAGTCTTGGCCATCTTTGTGGAAAGCAACGATTTTAATTCTCAAATCCTCAGAGAGTTCTTTGCCATGGGGTGCCATGCTGAACATACTTTAACTACTCTAATACAATATACACAAATTTGTATGGTTCTGTCAAGCAGACAAAACATGAACATGAAGAATAGGACATGTGGCTTTTCATGGTTACATGACGCACAGCTGTAATCACAGGGTGTACTCACATTTTTACAATAATGGCTGTATGTTGAGATATTTTCAGAGGACAGTAAATCTATACTGCTATTCAAGCTGCACACTGACTACTATAAAATATATTTAAAGTTTAATTTCCTCAAGAAGAGATAATAAAATGGTTGATGAAATGTGAGGGTGTACTTACTTATGTGAAATACTGTATATGTGTGGCGCCATCTACAGTATGGTAAAGAAATATATGTAAATTTATCTTCAAACAGTTGTTTTTCAAACAAGTCATTTTAAAGTATGTGATTCAATTTCAGAACAATTAATGTTAAAATATTTTGACATTTGCAGTTTCTTTATAAGAAATTATAGTAACCAAATTAATGTTTAAGGCTCTGGTTTACTGATCAGAGGGCCAGGGGTTCAAGACCCACACTGCAGGCTGCCCTTAACGGTCTTTGCTCCAGAGGTGTTGTATCATGGCTCACTTTGCATTCTGACCACAACTTCATAACAAGCTGTGATATGGGAATAAAGAATTACAGTATGTGCTAATGTATATGTGACATATAAAACCCTCTTTTACCACTCTTGAATCAAATGCAAAATAATTAATGTCTGAAATAGTCATTTTGCACTTGATTTTGTTCTAAGGAACAATCTTGATTTAGTCACAGGGATGCTCAGCCTTAGTAGGTTTCCCCTACCTAGTGCACATTTCAGAATGGGAAAACCTCCCAGACTTAGTTTTCTGTAGTTGTCCAGAAGATGGCAGACATGACTTTGGTATATATATATATATATATATATATATATATATATATATATATATACCAAAGTCATGTCTGCCATCCTCTTTATATATATATATATATATATATATATATATATATATATATATATATATATATATATATATATATATATATATATATATATATAAACACTTTAAAGCTGTCTAAAGAATTAGTTTCAGACTCTACAGGAATATCCTGAATTTAGAAAAAATTTGAACACAAGCTGTTTTGAAGCCTGGTACTGCCCTCAAAAAAAGTGCACACTTATAAAATGATTGCATATTGTTAGTGCACAATAACAAGGGCATGATGAGAAAAACATTTGTGGATGTCCTATGATGCTTGTGAGGGCCGAAATAGCAAACATGCTGTAATCTCTATGTGAAGAACACATCATCCTCTCATTAGTGTGTACTCCTAACGTAGACCTTTTTATGCACACTTCATTATGAAGCAGCCTGATGTCCAGAACAGGCTACATACTCTGTTTGCTCACATTCTTTGCTGATTTACTGTATATTCCTGTGGTGTAGAAAGATTCTTCATTTTCTACATCATTATGAGTCACTGGGGTTCTATTTATTTTATCTGTGATGCTGTAAAGCCATTATTTTGACCTGTGATGTATACAAAATGCATTGATAAACTTGTATATATTTTTATAATGTTATTTATTGCTGAATAATTAGATGGAGTAGATATATACTCGTTTTAGACTTTAGTTGGGCCAGAATAAAATGTATGAATGAGGCTTAAAAAGAACACTATACATGAATATAATATCCTCAAACCAAAGTACACACCTTCCTATACTTCTTTATTTAAATTAGCTTTCACTAAACTGTGCATAAACTGTGAAAATATATACCTAAACTGAATACAATTTTAACTTTGCTTCAATATTAAAATTTTGAAAAGAGAATTGTATAAAAAAGATTTGTGTACACTGGTTTTAAGTTTATTAATACTCTTTGTTTTAAGGAATATACTGCTATAAAAATGCAATTAAATAATACCTTCCATAATCGTCTTAACGAATGAGGTTGCAAAAGGAAAAATCCATATGCTCCACTAGCTAGCCGATTAAAGTCTGCTTCTTCTTCTTTTGGCTGCTCCCATTAGGGGTCGCCACTGCGGCTCATCCATCTACATACTACTCTGTCCACTACATCTGTCTCTTTCAAACCAACTACATCCCTCACCACATCCATAAACCTCCTCCTTGGCCTTCCCTTTTTTCCTTCTTCCTGGTGACTCCATTGTCAGCATTTTTCTACTGATATACCCCATGTCCCTCCTCTGCACATGTTCAAACCATCTCAATCGGGCCTCTCTCACTTTGCCCGCAAAACGTTCTACATGTGCAGTCACTCTAATAAACTTATTTATATTCTTGTCCATTCTTATCACTCCCAATGGAAATCTTAACATCTTCAGCTCTGCTACCTCCAGCTCCTCCTCCTTTTAGTCAATGCCACTGTCTCTGAACCATACAATATAGCAGGTCTCACCACAGTCCTATAAACCTTCTCTTTGACTCTCGCAGATACTCTTCTATCACAAATCACTCCTGCCACTCTTCTCCACCCACTCCACCCTGCCTGCATTCTGCTCAGAGCCGATCCTTGATGCAGTCCAACCTCCACCCTGAACCAGTCTGTTGTTCCTACTGCACACTTTACTGCTGTCACACTGTCCCCATACATGTCTTGCACCACCCTCACACAATTCTCTGCCACACCAGACTTCCTCAGACAATACCACAACTCCTCTCTTTGTATCCTGTCGTACGCTTTCTCTAGATCCACAAACACACAATGCAACTCCTTCTGACCTTCCTTATACTTCTATATCAACATTCTCAAAGCAAATACTGCGTCTGTGGTGCTCTTCCTCGGCATTAAACCGCACTGTTGCTCAGAGATGGTCATCTCTTTTCTCAGCCTGGCTTCCACTACTCTTTCCCATAACTTTATCGTGTGACTGATCAACTTTATTCCACTGTATTACTGCAGGCATGCGCATGCTATTCCAACAATGGACTATTCTCTTTGTTGCGTTAGGGAATTGCTTCTGCTTCATAAAAGCAAACACAGAGCGAATGAGGAGAGGCTTTTTCCCGCAGGCCATTTGGAGTTTAAACCAGGAAACACCCTAGTGTCTAATACTGGACCTCTCTCTCCATCTTCACTTTTGCACTATGACACTTTAACTCTGGACTGTCACTTTAACTCTGGACTTGCACAGCAAAGTGGCACTTTATACCACACCAATCTGCACACAGACACTTTAAGGACAATCACATTAATCACTTTAAATTTTACTGTCAATATCTACCATACGCATCTATGTATATACATATATTGTTGAACAAAACTTCACTGCCATCTCTCCTAAACATCTCCATGTTTCTACTGGTATGTTATCTGGTCCACCCAACTTTCCACCCTTCATCCTTCATCCTTTACCCTGCATCCTTAATAGCTGCTCTCACTTGCTAATTACTAATTCTATCCACTTCCTGCTTTACCACCTCCACATCATCCAACCTTCTCTCTATCTCATTTTCCCCAATCATCAGCTGCTCAAAATACTCCCTCCACCTTCTCAACACACTCTCTGCACTAGTCTAGCTAACCAATAAAAGAAATTCCTGGATACACTTGATTTTTTAAAACATGTTTTCAAATGCTTACTTTTTGCAGCTACAATTTCTTTAGTCTGTCTTTTCAAACATAACATTTAATTACATTACATTAAAATGCAAATTGACAAATTTCACAAGTAATTTCAGCATTAAAATTGGGTGGAGAGCAGGAATCAGATAGCTTTGTTCTGATTTGCATATTAATTTGTATAGGTTTGAGATGTTTGTGAGGATTGTAATCATGAAACAGGATTGAAACAGCCCTATCAGGCAACCCTGATATACGCAAACATATATAACATTTATAATCGAGATCATGTGGAGACTTTGTATTGCACCAAAACTCACCAAATTGCACCAAAAATTTATATTTTTTACACAATCAAGGAACCAGTTTCAGGATTAGGTGCAAGTATTTCTGGGAGGCATGGCATACAGTTTACACAATCATATTGATATTCATAAAGAAAGTTTTTGCCCGCTCAGATTCCTTTTTAGCAAAGTCCATACTTTTCTATGTGCAGCATTACAACAACATCTTTATAGGCTAATTTAGTCGTGATTAGAATTTTATTACCATTTAATGACTGCGCTATTGCACTAATGTCCGCAGGCTTCATAAAAAACGCTTATCAGTCTGATTTAATCTCTTATCTGCAGATGGCTCGTAATTCTCGGTTGGCAGGTTTTATAGAGGTGCAAATGTATGCTGTTGTGTAATACAATTATATAAAGAACTGCAAGAGAAGCTAAAGAAATGAGACAGACATTCAAACAAACACATGCACACACATACAGACAGAGGGACAAAAAAGAAACTGTACGCCGTGTAAAGACGGCCACAGGCGTTTCTCCACTTATCGAATTGCCTTGATGGGAAACAGAAAACTTTATTGTCAGTGTTTCCACACTTTAACAGCCCCACCTCCAAGTTTCCTTTTAAGTGTACTAAGAAGGCTGTAAACTGTCAGCGACTCTAGAAAAGTTCAGTTTGCTGCGTCAGGTGTGTGTGTGTGTGTGTGTGTGTGTGTGTGTGTGTGTGTGTGTGTGTGTGTTTAGGCAAGTGAGATTGCTGTCCGGCGACTAGGCAATGCAGCTCTTTGATTTTAAGCTCCAATTCATCCTGTATAAAAAGAGGGAAAGAGGAACTGCTCGCTATTGTGTGGGGTTGTGATTTCCTAATCACTAAGACAAAGCCATCATTAAACGAATGCTGTGTTTTATCACTCGTTTGCAGCTCGCCAGGAAAGACACAAAGTCATAATGACTGAAAATGGAATAATAATAATAATAATAATAATAATAATAATAGTCAATAATAGTCAATAATAGTCAATAATTATAACAAAATTGTTTGACTTTTTTTTTACTTTTTGTTTCTCGACAGCACCCCAGTACACTATAAACCCTGTAGTGACTGAACAGTGAAATGCATACGTGAAGAGCAAGGGGTTCATTATGGTGGAATAAGGACCCTACCCTTTCTTGGGTCCAAGTAGTGTTGTAGCGACTGGGTGGGCAGGTTAAGGACTCATATTCAATACACATGACATTAGCATAATTTGCACCTTTTAATGTTGGCTGTGACATATGCTAATTTATGACATATTTATACAGAAGAGCATCGCTTTACCAATAAATAAATATATCTATTAAGTATAGAGGCATTAAATTAAGTATAGAGGCCTTAAAACCATTTTGTTCTCATGAAGCTCTTTGTGTGTGTGTGTGTGTGTGTGTGTGTGTGTGTGTGTGTGTGTGTGTGTGTGTGTGTGTGTGTGAAAACATCTCCGGTTACCTTTTGCTCTGTGGCCATTTCCTCATGAGATTTGTTTGAAGTTCTGAATGAAAAATGACAACACACTGAAAGGCGTTCACATGGAATTACACACCACAGGAGAATAAAATCATCGAATAAAAACAGGAAAATGAGTAGTGTCGAGGAGGTCATATTCAAATCTAAAACTGGGTTTAGAGTTTAGAATAAGCACGTCTTTGTGTGATATTAGGGGCGTGTTTTTTGGGTGGTACACATGTAATGTCTGACACGTTATAAGCTGGAGGGTGGATGCATGTGCTTTTTGTATAGTGCAGACGTGAATAACTAATGCAAAGAAAACAAAGTGGAAAGTTTTAAAGAAATCATAACGTGAGCATGAAGACGAGGGCTGTAGAAAACAAATGTGAAACGATGGAAGGGTATCTATGATTTCTGTGTGGCTTCTCACACGCAAAAGTCTCTTCCGTGGTGGTCCTGGGAACCCAGGAATATGAAAGTTGTGGACGTTTTTAGTAGTGCTGCCCATCATTGAGCCTGTAAGAGACTATTTGTCCAGAGTGAAGAGTCTGCACGAACGCAGAGTGACAGCTGTCAAGGAGAAGCTCTATTAGGCTAGAGGGGTGACTGCTGTTTTTTTCACAAATAATATACAGTATCAGAATTGTAACATTGAAATTCCTTATTTGATAAATTCTTAGAAAAAAAGGGTCTCTTAAATGGTTATATAGCTGGTCAGGTGGTGCATGGAAAACACAGGAAACCCAGCTTTGATTTCAGCCTTCTGACCTTTCAGTTTTAACAACCCAATGAAAAGGAAAAAAATGCAACTACTATATATATATATATATATATATATATATATATATATATATATATATATATATATATATATATATATATATATATATATATATATATATATATATATATATATATATATATATATATATATATCCTTTTCATTTGGTTTTATATATATATATATATATATATATATATATATATATATATATATATATATATATATATATATATATATATATATATATATATATATATATATATATATATATATATATATATATATATATATATATATATATATATATATATATACACACACTAAATACATTCATGTTTTAGTTGTTTTATTGTTGTTGCTTGATTGATTTTGTTGGTAACAGTTCTAATTATTTAAAATTTTGATTCGGCAGTCACTATTGATCTGATATGTATATTTGATCTGTCAAGTTACTTTCACCCACAAGTGATTTTAAAACTCATCTAAAGATTGAACTGAGACCAAAAATCTTTCATTCAGAATGTGCTGGCTCATGGCTCGTCACCTGTCAGGAAGTTGCAAACAAAGAGACTCATTATGAAGCTGAATGCCTTTGCCTGCTGGTAGTTTTGCTCTTGCCATGGATTAGCCTTAAATTGTTTTTATGAAGAAAGAAAGTCAAATGTACAGAGACATTAGCATGTCACTGCAAGTGTTTGTGTTTGGGTGGAAGTGATTAGCACTGATGGGAATGTGTGTGGAATAGTGTTGTATATAAATTGTTTTTGAGATGTGACACTGATGAAAATTTGAATGTGATACAACTTCGAACAATTTGTAAATAGAACAAAGAATTTTGTAAAAACGAGTTTTATATACAACGAAGTGTAAAAACATCATGAAAATTGTGATAAAAAAATGAACATTAATAAGAATAATACAGTTAATCAATAACTGAATAAAAAATGGAAATAAAAAAAATATTTTTTGCACCTTAGTCCTGGGTTTAAACATGATGCTCTATAAATAAAACTCATTAAATGGATTATGTCCCAATAGATAATTTTTTTCCTGATTATTGTTTAATAATTTCATAAATTGGTACAAAGTAAAACAGGATTAAACAAATTAAATAAATGAAATTAATAAAATGAAATAAATTAAAATGTTTGATAAAAACCTGAACTATTTGTGTAAATCAAATCGATTTTACTAGTGCAAATCTTTTCTTTTTTTTATTCAACTGATTAAATTGGTATTATTAAATTTGTATAAAGCATATATCACTTCGATTAAGCAATTGCACACGGTCAATCCTTTAATTTTTACCTCATATTTAGTCATATATTCTGTTTGGTATTAATGATATAGTCTTCATATTTCATAATATTATTAATAATAATTTAATGTAACATTTCAGTCTGCTATGGAATAATTTCTGCACTGAATCTTTTGAACTTCAACCAGAGGTCATCAAAACCACTTCAATTCAGCATTTAAATAAATTTTTTTCTAATGTTTTGGCCAAGGGCTTCAATTCATCTACTTTAAATGAATTAATGTAAAAAAAGTGGACGGTGTGTACATGGTTAACATTCTCAGAGGATTGAATGCACTCCCGATTTTCTTTTCTTTATTTCTTACTCTGATTCCTGAGTGATGTATCGGGCTGTGAGCTGTGTTTCCCTCTCACCATCAATCAACTGGAAGTGAAAAGAAACTGACAGCTTCCTTAAAAATCTTAACGAGAACCCACCGTGACATTTCCATCCACTGGGTTTTATGCAAATTGTGAATTTGCCTGCAACAAATAATAGAAAGTAAGCGGAACTTTGTGTTTGATGTTTAACTAATCTTTATCCTAGTCAGGGTCTTAAGTCTAAACACTAAAAGTAAGCATATATATATATATATATATATATATATATATATATATATATATATATATATATATATATATATAAATCACACACACCAATTCACTCCTAGGGACAAAATTATCTTAACCAATCCACCTATCAGCATGTTTTTTGGCAGGTTGAAGAAAAACAGAGAACCCGAGGAAAACAATGATTAGAAACCTGACTCACATGCACACAAGCCAAAATTCATGGATTTAACTAGAAACTTTGGAGCTTTGTTGTGGTACCCATTTTGTAATAAATAGAAATGCCTCTGTTCCACCTGGTGCCCTGAAAGATTTTCTTGATTTCCCCCCTAAGCACAAATAACTTTAACTAGTAACAGTTAAGGATTTTTTTGCTTTCTGTTGCTTTACATTCTGATCACCATATTTTACATTCTAATAATATAAAGAGAAGGAGAAAGTGTGTGAATCAGACTCTGGGGGTTAATGGATTAGAAGCATTGAGGGTTTATTGTGTGTGGTAAGTGTGTGTTCATGCCTCAGCTTGAGTCTTGCCCTTTCAGAGCCTCACTAAATAAAATCCCAGCTGAACAGAATGACGGTGACAGAGTGGATGGACGGCCTCTCAGGCATTTTTTTTTCTTTTTCGGTACGTCCAGCAGAGTTTGATGCATCTATCGAGCAGAGACTGGCGTCTGGAAAGGTCACTTTCCGCTAATCAAGTCCTGAAACACTAAAACCGCAGACGAAACAAAAAAACACCCACCCTGCTTTTAGAAAAAAAAAACATCGTCCTCCATCGCCACACTGGGAAAAATGTCGACTGAGGTCATCAGAGTTATTCAGACGCAATCGGATTGGGATGGAGGGATTCACTGACGTCTGTACTTTGATGGATGAACCCATTCAGTTCGAGTGAAGGCTCCTGTTTAGAATCAGGGAGAGAAAATGATGATGAAGAGAAAATAAAGAGAAAATGATGAGGAAGATGTTTTATCATCTCCATCTGCCTCTTAAACTCTGACCGGGTAATCTGTGTGTGTGTGTGTGTGTGTGTGTGTGTGTGTGTGTGTGTGTGTGTGTGTGAGTGCACGCTGTTGGGTTCTCGTAAGTTTGTTTGCACACTTAAATAATAAAATGAATTGGACATCCCAGGATACAATCTGGTATTTAATTGTGCAATTATCATCTTTATCCAGAAGTGAATCAGAAGCTCATCCTTTTCACAGTGACGTAAGAAATGAAGAAAGCAGCAGCAATGAATGTGAAAGGAGGGCAGAAGGAGGTCATTGTGTGTGTGTTTTAGAGAGCTAGAGAGAAAGAGAGTGAGAGAGACGGGCGTTTTTATCTTCGTTCACGCCCGTTGCCCCGGGACACCCGGAAAAGAGACTCGGCAGGAGCAGGAAATAAAGACACTAACACTGGGTGAGTTCAGAAGAGTCAAACCACCAACAGAGCCGCATTTAATAACAGAAGAAAGCAAAAAAACCAACAAAAAAAACAGGAACTGGGAGTGGAGGAATAAAAGGAAGTGACCTCTGATTGAATTTGAACACTGCTGACCTGATCTGAACTGACTATGTGTTTTAATGTAAATAAATGCTGTGCCCTACAGCGGCTGCAAGGAAACAGCTTTATCATTCATCTGTATTAAACTGTTTGATTTCAAAGATAATGCCAGTCTGGTGCTAGGATAATACGATTCCTGTTGGTTTTTGATTCACCCAAGATGTCATGTGGGATTGCTGAGTGGTCTCATATTTATTATGATAGAGAGGTTGCACCTGCAGTGTTGGCTATGTTCCTGCTTTAGCACTGTGAACAAAGAATCTGTGACTTAAGATTGGTTTGAAAATCTCGTTGCACATTTAGTCCCCATTAGCTATTATATTACCTTAAATTCTGTGAAGATATCTGCTCATTCAGCCATAGCAGTGTTAGTAAGGTCAAGTACTGATGTAAGGTGAGGATGCCTGGGATACAGTCAGCTTTCTAATTCATCCCAAAGGTGTTCAATAGGGTTGAAGTCAATGCTCTATAGTAGGCCTCTCGAGATCTTCCACTCCAACCCATGTAAGCCATTGTCAGCTTTTTGGAGCTGGCTTTGTGCACAGGGGTATATTAATGCTGGAACAGGTTTGGTTCCCTTAGTTCAGTTGAAGGGAAAATGTAATGCAACAAAGACATCCTATACATGTGTGTCCTAATATGTTTGTCCGTATAATGTTTTGACTTGTCATCTAATAGAAACATTTGATGAAACAGATTTCATCACCTATTTCCTATTCTATACAGATAAACATATATTTTTTTAAGAACATACCTGCTCTTTTCTGAAATAATAAGAGAAAGATGCATCTCTGGAAAAGTATGTAAGAATCAACATGGCCTAAAGATACATCAGGCAAGATTGAAATGCATAGAATGGAAGAATGTACTACAGCCCACAGATCTTGATTCTGGTGAGATGCAGGAGGAGCCCGGCCCGGTTTTACCCCACAGAACCTAGTCCCTCCATGCAGTAGAATCTCCCAATCCCTGCAGAATAGTCCTGAAGAAGCAGATCAAGTGACCTGCAGCTAAGAGTCAAACCGTGTGGTTGCAGTTCGACATCGATATGAGTGGGATTCTTAAAACTACAGCTAAGGGGGGAAGTGGACAGTCGGTTTGAGGCCATTACAGCGATTATTGTTAGCTATGCAGCCGAAAGATTTGGCTTTGTTAAGAGTGGAAGCATCAAACCCATCTACACTAGAAACCTTAGAGCTATAAAGATACATCAAGAGCTTCGAAGTCTTAAAAATTAGTACAAGAGGGCTAGTGAAGAAGAAAAGCAACCACTTGCTGAGCTTCGTAACATCTTAAGGAAAAAGCTTATGTGCAAGCGTAGGGCAGAGGGGCACCGGAGGCAGGGTAAAGAAAGAGCAAGGAAGCGTGCTGCCTTTATCTCAAATCCTTTTTATTTTACTAAGAAGCTAAAAAACTTGTGTTCACTAGAGGAAATAAATACCTTTTTCCAAAACACCTTGAGTGATCCAGATAGAGACCTGGAACTGGAGCCACATGCAGCCCTCATAAGCCCACGGTCACCAACATTTGAGTTTGCTATAATGGAGCCTAGCTGAAAAGAGATGTAGGAGGTGGTAAAAAGAGCCAGATCAGCCTCTACTCCAGGGCCTAGTGGAGTACCATACATTGTGTATAAGCGATGCCCGCAACCTGACTCCATGTTGAAACCTGTGGAAGTGTTTGAGAGGGATCTGGTGGAGAGGAAGAGTTGCTAAGCAGTGGAGATGCTCAGATGGTGTATGGATCCCAAGGAAGAGAATTCAAAGGATATAAGCCAGTTTAGAGTTATCTCACTGTTAAGTGTTAAAGGCAAGATTATTTTTCAGTATCTTGTCGCAATGACTAACAGAGTTCCTCCTGAAGAACAATTTGATACATCTGTGCAAAAGGGTGGTATTCTGGGAGTACCTGGCTGTTTGGAGCACACAGGAGTGATTACACAACTCATTTGTGGGTTCAGGAAGCGAGAGGAGACCTTACTGTGTTATGGTTGGACCTTGCAAAATGCATATGAATCCATACCTCACAATCACGATTGTGCTCGCTCTCCGGCGACATCATGTTCCCAGTAAAATTGTGGACCTGATCCTGGAATATTACAGCACAGACTGAAGTGTGACAGGCCCCAATTAGAGCCCTTATGGATGACCTGACGGTCACCACGTCATCTGTCCCGGGGAGTAGGTGGATTCTCCAAGGGTTAGAGAAACGTATTAATTGGGAAAGGATGAGTTTTAAGCCAGCAAAATCGAGGTCCTTAGTGCTCAAGAGGGGGAAAGTGGTGGACAAGTTCTGTTTCTTGTTGAATGGAGCCACCATTCAGCCTATTACTGAACATCCAGTTAAGAGCCTTGGTAAGCTTTTTGATGATAGCCTCAGGGATTCTGCTTCGATCCAGAAAGCCAGCAAGGAGCTTTAGTTTTGGCTCAGTAAGGTGGATAAATCAGGTCTTCCAGGGAGGTTTAAGTCCTGGATTTATCAGCATAGTATCCTGCCCCAGATCCTGTGGCCTTTGCTAGTGTATGAAGTGATTACAGCAGTAATCTGTTGAGGCCTTGGGAAGAAGGCCCTGGAAAGAAGGATAAGCAGTTACTTGAGAAGGTGGCTTGATTTACCACGAAGCCTGAGCAGTACTGCTTTATATGGCACCAGTAATATTCTGCACTTCCCGATGAGTAGTCCTACTGAAGAGTTCATGGTGTCAAGAACACACAAAGCATGGCAGTACAGAAAGTCTAGTTATCCCAAGGTGGCAGCAGCTGTCATACAGGTGCACACAGGCTGTGCGGAGTCACGGTTGAGGCACAAGGCACCAGTGGGGCCAATAGCAACAGGGCGTGCAGGCTTTTGCTACTTCCTGGTTGTGAGAATTGACAATGCGCAAGGTAAAGAATGGCAACATCTTGTTCAGCAGGAAGTGCGAGCAGGCGTGGAGGAAGAAAGAGCTAGCCAGATGGTGGGATTGGGACAACAAGGAGCTTGGACTAGATGGGTTAATGTTTAGCAGCGTAAGATCACCTGGGCTGATATTTGGAAAGTAGATTTCTATCGTATCAGGTTCTTAGTCCAAAGTGTTTAAGATGTCTTACCAAGTCCTGCAAACCTCCACCTCTGGGGAAAAAGCGAGACACCTTCCTGTCCCCTTTGTTTGTAAAGGGATTGCTAGAACATATCCTCAGCAGCTGCTCAAAAGCCCTTGGAGACGGGCGATATTGTGGTGCCACAACAAAATGCTTAAGGCAATTGCTGAGAGCTTAGCCATAGCCATTAATGCCAACAAAGGCCATTTCAAGCCAAAGACCATCCAGTTTTTAAGAGCCAGAGAGAAGGCCCACCCACATTCCAGAGTAAAGTTTGGTTTTCCTACTTCTGCTACAGAATGGCAATTGCAGGTGGATCTAGATAAATGGCTGAAGATCCCTACCAGAATAACATCTACACAACTTTGTCCAGACGTGATCATTATCTCAGATTTCACCAAGCAATTGATTTTATTGTAGCTCACTGTGCCCTGGAAAGAGCGCATGGAAGAGGCCAATGTGAGGAAGGGGGTCAAGTACCAAGAGTTAGTTGTAGAGTGTAGAAGGTAGGGCTGGAAAACTCGTTGTGAGCTGTTGGAGGTGGGCTGTAGAGGTTTTGCAGGGCGTTCACTCTGCAAAGTACTTACTCCACTAGGAATCTCTGTGAGGCAAAGAAAGAAGGCAATTAGAACCGCAACTGAAGCCGCAGAGAAAGCAACTAGATGGCTTTGGATTAAGAGGGCAGGACCGTAGGCAATTTCTACTGGGACACAGGCTGGAGTCTGATCAACCCCGGCCGGGTCGCCTGTACGAGAGTGTCTGATGTTGAAAGACCCGAAACATCCAATGACCCCAGGATACATCACTAAAGATGTGTCCCAGTGCATCTGCATGATGTATTTTGTATTATGCAATTATCAATTCAGCCAGTACATTGTGCAAATTAACTAATGCAGGTAAATAAATATATATATTTATCTGTTTATATGACTTAAATGCTTGAAATGTATTTAACATTAAAATTATTTCATAAGAATCTCTTAATGTGAAATATTACATATTTTACACATAAATTTAGGTCATTTGTATAATTGTCTTTTTTTGTGAACTATAAATGTTTTCATAATAAGCATTCTAGTTATGGTCATAATCATATTGGGCTCATGGCTTGTGCAGGGCTCGACTCTTCTCAGCTCACGATTCTTTATTTGGTCTTTATATAATACTCTTTTACTGTGTGTGTGTGTGTGTGTGTGTGTGTGTGTGTGTGTGTGTGTACAGAGAACATTTCTCACAGTTCTTAATTTAATTTCTGGCTCCGTAGACACAGACACACACAGAAACACACACACACACACACACACACACACACACACACACACACACACACACACAGTCTCACTTTAACAAGATTACGTGTGTATACAAAACAGATATATGATCTACTCCCACACTGTGTCTGTGATCACACACACACATATACACACACACACATATATACACACACACACACACACACACACACACACACACACACACACACACACTAATAGACAGAGGTGACAAAAGTACACACATCCTTCACTCAAGTAGAAGTACAGATAGTCATTTTTTAAAAGACTCTGGTAAGAGTTGAAGAACTGACTATACTTTTTCACTCAAGTTAAAGTAAAGTAGTTTGAGCTCTGACATGTACTTAAGTAAAAAGTAGCCATTACTACTACCTGTTTTAGTGTCACGCTGGTAACTGGACCTCACATCATATTAATTCATTACTAATGTTACTTAATACATAATATATTAATACAAAAGAATTTAAAATTTTCTTACCTAATGAATGTATCCAGGCTGAACATCCACCATATAGAACACAAGCAGAGAAAAGATGATGATCAGGTGATCAGGAATGTCTCTGATCTCAGTCATTTACATCGCTGACTCCCTCTGTTTCATCTAAGTTACCATAGCCATACTTCTTGTTGCCTTCTGCCTTGTTTGTTGTTAGCTTCCTAGCCTACGCCTGTGGTGTGTGAGAGCCAGCAAATGTTACACCAGTGGTAGGTTGAAAAAGCCACACAATGACAAGAAATAGAATGATGGGCTGAAAACAGAACGCAATGAGAGGAAAAATATTAATCATGTCACCAAATAGAATAAAACTAAAATAACAAGCCTGGTTTGAAAATGTAAGAAGTACAAATATTTGTGTGAAAAGTGTAATGAGTGAAAGTAAAAAGTTGTCAGAAAAAAATAGTAAAGAACTGATACCAATAAAATCTACTTAAATACAGTAACAAAGTACTTGTACTTCATTACTTCCCATCTATGGTAATAGATGGCAAGAAATAATGCATTAGAAATAAAAAAAAGGCAAAAACTTAAAAAAGATCTGATCATTCTCTTATTCTGATCTGTAAATACTGATTAACTGGTGTATTACAATAAAGCACAGAAATATCACAGTTTACACAATTTTATATTTCATAAGAAATGTTCAATTTATTTCACATCGCTGATGTTTTTCGATTATAATGCACTTTTTCTAATGCATATTAATTTTTTATAGTTGCAGCTCATTTGCTGGGACTTGTATGGCAGATAACCTGTTTTCTTTATAGAGAAATAATTGTATTTTATTAATTTATTTATTTGTTTAACATTTAAAGAAGGAGTTTTTTCAGTGTCAGAGATTTGCAGTAGTCAGCTCTATTTTCTCTGACATCTTCAGAACAAATGGTTTATGGTTTCCAGTGTCTGTAATATCTGTACCATTACAAGCTGCAAAGTTTAAAAAAACTTTTTATTAACATTTAAAAAAAAGAAATACAGGTTGCAATAATGTAAGTGACAATGCGAAGTGTGATATAAGGCAATACACAAGAAAAGGGGTAATGGAGCTTTTTCTTCGCATATTCCTGTAATGTTAATTAGGTTGGAATCAGAGCGCAGGCTTAGTCACGCTACAGTGCCCCTGGTGCACAGAGGGTTAAGGGCCTTGCTCAAGGGCCCAAAAGCGGCAGCATGGCGATGCTTGAGGTGGTAGCTTAGTGTTTAAGGCATTGGACTCTGGATCACAAGTTCAAATCCCTGCACCACTATGCTGCCACTTGGGCTCTTAAGAAAAAAACTTGAACCTCTCTGTTGTACATCGATCTGGATAAGGACGTCTGCCATAGATGTAAATATAAATGATACTGGTGCTTGAACCCCAAACCTGCTCCAATTAGTATAACAGCATGTTGCACAGTGTTTATGTGTGTTATCCCTGTTACTTATCCTTGTTAATCTCAGCAAATGAGATCTTGTAAGGATGTTGTGCCCAAGGAATATAATTACATTTGTTCAAGAATAAATCCTGGTAGTGTAATGTGGATTCAATGAAGGGGTCTGGTAAGGTATACACACACACACACACACACACACACACACACACACACACACACACACACACACACACACACACACAGTCTCACTTTAACAAGATTATGTGTGTATACAAAACAGATATATGATCTACTCACACACTGTGTCTGTGATCACACACACACACACACACACACACACACACACACACACACACACATGTGGCCTGCTTCCCTGAGCGCCTCACACAGCAGGTAGACGGCACGTGAACTTCTCAGCTCTGTTAGAAACAGCTTAATTACGCTCAACACAACACTCTAATTTCCATGTTGACTGCCAGCAACAAACACTTTCCACAGCAGCTCAGGGAAACCCGGCCGAGAGCGGCACATTATACGTATTACACCCATTAAGGTGATTTTCTTTCTTTATTCCACCTTCAACCTTCAAGGCAATGGAAACTGGAAAAATCTGCTGCACCTTCACTTTCCCTTTAAAGACTTGAATGCTACTCTCTCATTTCATGTAATGAGGACGACTTTTGCCCATCGGACACTCTGCGGAAATTCTTATCCTGTGATACTCGACAACTAATCACATGCAGTCTTATTCAAGCTGGATTTTCTCAGGATTTGTCATGAGTCTGGACTATGTTTACACCTGGCCATTTCATGTCTTTTATCTGGATTGGATTGTTTGGGTTAAATTAAAAGCACTCCAAATCTCTGGCCCTTCTCTGCTCTCCCTCACTGCCGCTTTTTCAATACAACAGATATGAATTGTTCTTAAATGATTTAGTCTTTTTGAATGAGCAACTCAGGTGACTGAATCAATATCTGTCACTGTGCATGCAGTCATTCATTTTCATATTCAGTTCAAAATGCAGTTACAGTCCTTCATCCCTTAACTATCTGATATGTAAAGGCATGCCATTTAAAGCAGTGCCATGTTTCCATCCTCTTTTTTAAATTTGAATAGGTAAAACTTATTGTTATTTAGAGAATAATTCCTCTTTTTGGTTACAAGCAAAAGTCCCTTCTCTGACTTTTCAGTAAATCAGTGTAAGAATCTTTCAGTCATGACCAAAACTTTTCTTGTTTAGGGAATCAGCATTTAAAAAAAAATCATTTGACAATGACATATTTATTCATCTGTCATTCACTGTTAGAATCAGTGAATTTTTAGGTCATGACTAAGATGTGCTCCATTGTTTTTTTTTATCAGAGTATGAATTAATACATTTTTTAAACACAACCAGAATTCAATAATTCATTTTTCAAATAAAGCAATACTTGAATCAGGGGATTCATTGGTCACAACCATGAACTGTTCATCCGTCACTGTCAATCAGTGTTTCTATTACTGTAAATTCATTAAAGTGCTTTTGTATGATGGTAAATCAGTGTTTGAATCAGTGAATGTTTCAGTAATTATGTGGTGGTAGGTCAGAGGTTCAAGCCCCTGTATCGACAAGCTGTCACCCATGGGGCCCCTGATCAAGGCCCTTAACATTGCTGGACCTGTGCTCTGACCCTAGGTTCCTATTATGTCTGGGATATGTGAAAGCAGAATATTACTGTGTGTAAATTACATGTGGCAATTAAAAAGCACAATTCTTTCTTTCTATAAATTTTGGAGATTTCCATTTGTTCAACAATTTTCAGTATTTAACTTATTGAAGTTTTTGGACATAAATAAAAAAGATTTGCTTTTTTTCCACTTCAGTCATGTCAGAGTGTTCAAGCTCATTCAACTAGAGAATTTTGTTGTGTTTCATACAGCTAGGGTTTATTAGTCTCTATGTGAAACTATACTTATACACAGACTTATGAATAACTGTAATTATTAACTGTTTGACATTTCCCATTTACATTTATGGCATTTGGCAGAGCAGAGCAACTTACAATTATCTCATTTATACAACTGTGCAGTTGTGGGTTAATGGATTTGCTCACGGGCCCAGCCGTGTCAATGCTGGGATTTGAGCTCATGACCTTCCCATCATAAGTCACACATTTCAAACACTGAGCTATCAATTCCCATGCCATTACCACTTCTCCATTACTTTGTTGCAGCCTAAAATGGCGACATATCCAAGCAGCACAGTTAAACACCAGACATCAGCAGCTACGAAACATCCTATTTTTGTGGAATGTTAAATCGCAGGAAAGGAAGTGACCTTGACCATGACTAAAATAAATGCACAGTAGACAAAGACACACTGCTAATGACCGGTTGTTACGAGGTCCGTTAAAAGATCAGAAGTTAATTAAAGCTCTTTAACAACAAATCATGTTAAATGCTGTGAAATCCTTTGTCATTGAAATGTCTCTTTGCAATGTCATGTCTATGACATTGGAGCGTGAATGTGTGTGTGTTGAGTAAAACATGTGCCTAAGGTACAATGATAGAAACCGGAGGCTCCGATTAAAGGAGTGTACTTCCTGATTTAGGGGAAACCTTCGCTACATCCTCGACTGTTTTACGATGGGGATCCCCGTGTGAATAAAGTGCTCTCGTGCTATTTTTGGAGGCCAAATTAAACTGTGCACGCAAAAAGCTACAGCAAAAAATAGCTCCATAAAAAGTTTTAGAGGGAAGGTTTAATACCTACGCAACTCACGTGTGGTCTCCATTTTATTAAAGGGCACCGATTTTCCATTCGCACTCTGGAAACTGCACTGATCTCCACACTTCTGGTGCAGAGCAAGAGAATGTTGTTCAGAGAGTGCACTTGTTTTCCAAACTTTATCATGAACGAGTGCAATGAGAAATTATTTTAAAAAGAAATGCAAAAAAAAGCAAATATTAGTTAATCAAAGTGCAAGGGTATTTAAAAAAAGAAGAATAAAAGAATTTGTGTTAAAATAAAAGTGAATTAATATACTGTAGAGTTTAAATCACAGTCAGTTATTTAGCACCATGATTTTTCTTTAAAAAGAAAAAAAATTAAAGCAAAAAAGAAAACTTCCTTAATGGACTCTTTCCATAAAGGAGTAATGTGTTGATAAAGTATACACTGTGTATACATTGTACATTATTTATACTCCAGAACACTTTTTTTCGGTGTAAGAGTTTGTGATAAGTTTGTCATAAATTAGTCTATATAAGTTTACTCCTAATTAGCGAGCCAGTGGCAACTGTGACAAAGAAAAGACTCCCAGAGATTCTTTCTTTCTTAAGAGAAAGAAATCAGAAGAGGAACCAGACTCAAAAGGGCAGCCATCCTCATCTGGGTGATGAATGTCCATTCATTATATTTCTATCATTGTTGGTTATCAATTGTTCTTTAATGGAAAATTTGATTGTAAAACAGTTCATGGCAGTTTAGCCATTGTAGCAAACTGTTTATATTAATTACAGTCCGAAACATTTTTTATTACAGCTCAAAACCCTTTTTATGATTTTTTAATTCTATAGTAACCTTATAGATCTTAAGGCAGTTCTGAATTTTAGAAGCTTTTTTTTTCTTTGGCTTTTTCCCCCTTCCTTCCTTCCTTCCTTCCTTCCTTCCTTCCTTCCTTCCTTCCTTCCTTCCTTCCTTCCTTCCTTCCTTCCTTCCCTCCATCCTTTCTTTCCTCCTTTGCTTGATGTTTCTATCTTCCATTCATGTTTACAGCAAGAGTAACCTTTTTAAAATAATAATAGTGCAGAATGTATTGTAATGGATTGTGATGAAACAAGTTTTTTACAAACATGACACTATTTTTTGCACTGCTCTGTGGTGCCATTAGCAGTCAGAGAGGTATTCTGGAGACCTTGTAAACAACATGCTAATGCAACATCAGTTCGGAAGCTGCCATGAATCCACCACCTGCTCCAGTCCAGACTTTCCCACTCTCCCTCACTCTCTCACTCACTCACCTGCCTAATGCACTCCCCTGCTTCCCATTAAGCCTCATTATGGCACAACATTTATACACTATTTTGCTCCCCACTTATTTTTGTGAGATTCTGCTGTCCCAGATAATGTTTCTGAGCGGTGTTTTTAGTACTGATACTTCTGCTTTGCTGGAGCGAATCTGGTGTTAAACTGTTTTAGCTACTAGAATGATTGTGTATGTTAGCCTGCTGTTCTGCCTCAGACATGACAAAGTGGGCTAATAAATAGATTTTTATGTGCATTAGTATATTTTGTTTATACTGCAGTTGGAATTAGGAGATATTTTAATAGTCAATTACTGAATGTGCCAATTACTGAATAAATTGACAAATGATTATTCAAATAACATCAAATATAATTGTGTATTCCTTTTGTTAAGTAAAAATGTGTTGGATATAATAACAGTAAAATCATAAATGCAAAATAAAAAAATATTTGCATAAAAAATGGTTAAATGGAGTTAATCAATTACATTATTATCGTATTAATAAATATGAATAAATTTTATGTAAATAATTAATAAATATGAATTATATTTTACGTATAAATCAAAATAATTTCACAGTGACTATATCTTTAGGTGTAGTAGAGCTATATAACGATGTTTCTGTGAAGTGAGTGCAGGGGGAATCTGAGCTCTGACAGTAAAAATGTTTTCCAAACAACAAGTACGAGCTGTAAAACCCTTTTCGAGTGTTGTTGTTTTTACGCTCTGCTTCAGGAATCCCCAATGTTGGATGACTAATCAGTTGGGCTCCAAAACCACTGGAAATGTGAGCAGCTTCTCGTCATTTTTTTCCTCTTCACCCAGCATAGCATTGGGTCTGGGAACTACATGTAAGGGTTTTGTTCAGATAAATTAAGGAACGTGCTTCAGAAATTTGCCCAATCTCAACAAAATACACACCTCAAACATTGTATGTGTAACAAATAATAAGAGATTATGTAGAAAATATATCTACATTTAGGAAAAGTATAAGAAAAGGTAATGCAAATATAGAGGTGTTTTTTAAAGTAGGCAAAATAGTTATCGTTTATCACCTATTTAGGACCTTTTTATGAAGAACTTTCGAGAAGACAAAGAAGGCGAATCAAAGGAAAGTGAGGCAGCTGAAGTAAATGGCATTACATGCTGCATGAATGCGTCACAATGTGTCACATCACTCACGCAAAAAAAAAAAAAAAAAATCACAAGCGCCAAAACACAGTGGAACACACTCTCCTTTTTTTTTTTTTACCTTCTTAATCTGCAATCCGTGAAGTGCAAAGTGAAACGCCGAAAAACCAAGAGCAATAAAATTAAATAAAAAAACTCAGATGCCAAAAAAGACTCAGAGGGATGGATGGGGGAACGATGTGCATTGAAAAGAGAGTGAAAGTACCATTGTTCTCATCTTTTTCACCTCAGCAGCAGGGGCTGCAATGGCACAGATATAAACGAGCGAACCACAAAAAAAAAAAAAAACGTCCAGAGAGAACTTTGAAGTGAAAGAAAGCTGCCTCATCGATCATTAATTTAAAGAGTTTCGCTCGTCTTTTTCTCTCAATGGCTCCTTTCACACGCTAGTTTTTTCCACTCGCTTTCTTTCCCTCATCAACTCGATCTACTCGTAAACACATTAGATACTTTATACACCAGACAAATATTTAGCAAAATACTATTAATTTTGATGTGTTTAATGTGTCACTAATTAATATCAAAAACGGCCACAGGAAGGATAATTAGAACGTGATGTGGTTATAAAATCCCACAGCTAACAAGGAAATAAAGCACTTGTTTTGCTTATTTAGATTCTTTGCTAATGAGCTAATTGTACTTATAATTCCTTATAAAAATAACATCACACAAATAAACCATTAATTTTAACATTAATAGTCAATCATATATATAGACTATGATGTTTGATATTGTTATTTGTGGTGAGAGTAGGGGGCAGGTTGAGAAGAGCCTGGAGAGGTACATGCTGGAGAGAAGGGGAATGAAAGTCAGTAGGAGTAAGACAGAGTACATGTGTGTGAATGTGAGGGAGGGCAGTAGAGTGGTGCGGTTGCAGGGAGAAGAGGTGGAGAAGGTGGAGGAGTTCAGGTACCTCGGGTCAACAGTGCAAAGTAATGGAGAGTGTATTAGAAAAGTGAAGAAAAGATTGCAGGCCAGGTCGAGTGGGTTGAGAATAGTGGCAGGAGTGATTTGTGATAGAAGAGTATCTGCAAAAGTGAAAGGGAAAGTTTATAGGACTGTGGTGAGACCTGTGATGATGTATGGTTTAGAGACAGTGGCATTGAGTAAAAGACAGGAGGTGGAGCTGGAGGTAGCAGAGCTGAAGATGTTGAGGTTTTCGTTGGGAGTGACGAGGATGGACAGGATTAGAAACGAGTTTATTAGAGGGACAGATATATATATATATATATATATATATATATATATATATATATATATATATATATATATCTGGCTGCTTATTAAACAAGTCAAGTCAAGTTTATTTCTATAGCGCTTTTCACAACAGACATTGTCTCAAAGCAGCTTTACAGAAATCAACAGTCAAGGTGAATGATGTGCATTTATCCCTGATGAGCAGCCATGGTGACTGTGGCAAGGAAAAACTCCCTTAGATGTTATGAGGAAGAAACCTTGAGAGGAACCAGACTTAAAAGGGGAACCCATCCTCATTTGGGTGACATCAAGAGTTTGATCATAAATCTTTCAACAATACAGAACACTGGAGAGAGAGAACTAACACAAGTACTGGAGTATAAGATTATAAGTAATGTTCTTTCTACAGCCTTCTACAGTCTTAATGGTTATAAAACTAGGAGCTACTGAGCTCAACATTTGTGATCATCACAGATCCAGCACCAGCTTCTCCATGCCAGAGCCTTTAAACACTCCAGGAGGTCCAATGTCAAAACTCCACACATGTAGTGGGATCCTACTGGCACTGGTACTTACCTAGATGGTACGGGATGTTTGCGAATTTGTCATCTACTTCTTCAAAGGTCCATAATCTTCATGAGGTGGGACGTGACTGGAGCTGGCCAAACCTCAGGATGCCTCGGGATGGGGAGAGAAAGAAAAACAGTGGAGAGAAATTAGCGTAGCTGCTGTTCATGATATTAACAGCAAAAGTTGAAAATGTGCATGTGATCATATGTTCTGGAGCACAAGGTTATGATGTGATGTGTGTTATGTGTAGGCTTTGCTAAAAAGATACGTTTTTAATCTGCACTTAAACTGGGAGAGTGTGTCTGAGCCCCGAACACTGTCAGGAAGACTATTCCAAAGTTTAGGAGCTAAATGTGAGAATTATCTACCGCCTTTAGTGGACTTTGCTATTTTAGGAACTACTAGAAGTCCAGAGTTTTGAGATCTCAGGTAGCATGACGGATTGTAGCATGTTAAAAGACTGGATAGATACATGGGAGCCAAACTATTTGTGGCTTTATAAGTAAGAAGTAGCACTTTGTAGTCTATTCGAAACTTAACAGGAAGCCAGTGCCAGTCCTTGACCTTGTAAGAACTCTTGCTGCCGCATTCTGAACTAACTGAAGCTTGTTTATTAATGATGCAGGACATCCACCTAGTAATGCATTACAATAGTCTGTTCTGGAGGTCATGAACGCATGGATGAGCTTCTCTGCATCAGATATAGATAACATGTTTCTTAGCTTAGAAATATTTCTAAGGTGAAAGAAGGCTGTTTTTGTAAATTGGTTGATATGATTTTTGAAAGACAAGTCTTTTACTGTTGAACTAGTGGTTACAGAACATCCGTCTAAATGCAGGTTGAGATGCTGGAGCTTCTGTATACTGGTTTTTGGGCCAATGAGCAACATCTCCGTCTTATCAGAATTTAATAGTAGAAAGTTATGGGTCATCCAATCTCTTATTTCTATAACACACTCAGTTATCCGAACTAATTGAGCTATATCGCCTGGTTTTGATGAGATATATAGCTGGGTATCATCAGCATAACAATGGAAGCTAATTCAATGACTTCTAATAACATTTTCTAAGGGAAGCATGTATATTGTGAAAAGCAGGGGTCCTAGAACTGAACCTTGTGGCACGCCACAATTTACTAGCATTAGCCTGGATTTCCATTTCGGACAGGTATGATTAATGCCTGTACCTGAATGCCGATGTAATTCTGTAAGCGATCTAGGAGGAGATCATGGTCTATAGTGTCGAATACAGCACTAAGGTCTAGTAAAACTAACAGCGAGATGAAGCCTTGTTCTGAAGCTAAAAGCAGGTCATTAGTGATTTTAACTAGGGCAGTTTCTGTGCTATGTTGGGCCCTAAAACCTGACTGAAACTCTTCAAATATTTTGTTCTCTTGCAAGTGGGAACATAACTGGACACCGACAATCTTTTCTAAAATCTTAGACATAAATGGGAGATTTGAAATGGGTCTGTAATTCGATAGCGTGTTTGGATCCAGATTACGTTTCTTAATAAGGGTCTTAATAACTGTTAACTTGAGGGATTTAGGGACGTGACCTAACGATATTGAGGAGTTAATAATATTGAGAAGAGGCTCACCAGCTGTATATAACACTTCCTTTAATAGATTAGTTGGAATAGGATCTTACTGACATGTTGATTTAGCTTTGGTAATAAAATTATACAGCTCTTCCTGTCCTATACATGTAAAACAGTTTAGTTGTGGCGTTGTAGGTGAGATTGTGTCAGGAGATGCTGTCAGAGGTTGGAACGCCACAATTGTTTTTCTAATGTTATAAATTTTTTTCAGTGAAGAAATTCATAAAGTCCTCACTACTAAACTGTGATGGAACACATTTTTCAGATACCTGATTTGTAGTTAATTTAGCTACTATACTGAAAAGGAACCTGGGATTGTTTTTGTTGTTTTCCATGAGTTTGCTCAGGTGTTCAGCTCTAGCAGCTTTTAGTGCCTGTCTGTAGCTGAGCATACTGTCTTTATACGCAATTCTAAATACCTCCAATTTAGTTTTCCTCAATTTTCTCTACAGATTACGGGCTGTTGTCTTGAGGGCATGCGTATGACTATTATACCAAGGTGCAGGTGCTTGTTCTCTAACCTATTTAACCGGATGGGGGCAACAGTGTGTAATGTGCTAGTGAGGATAAGGTCTATGTTGTTAGCCATTTCATCAAGATTAAATGCAATTAAAAAAGATTTTATTGTTATTTGGTTAAATGCAATTTAAAAAGATTTTTATTGTTTTAATTTATATATTCAGAAAAGATCTTGATATATCATGGCTAACTGGATACTTACACAAAATATGCATTAATGGAATGATAGGATTATAATTTGTTATATTTCATATACATGAGCTGCAATTAAACCAGTTGGTGGTAACTCCACCACTTAATCTTTCTCGAACCAATTAACAAAACATTTTGTGATGGTAGCTCATTATTTCCTGATCATGCATACACTTCTGGATTACAAATGTCCATCAAGTTTAACCCAGGTATAGGTACTAAATGAGTAAATTAAAAATAAATAAATTTGCTTGCAGAACTCACTAAAGGAAAATGTATATCTTTCCTAGAATTTATTCTGTTCCTTACTATTACTTTCTTGCATAAAAACAATAAAATCTAAGTGGGAAATTGCTTGAGATATTAAACCCATATTTAAAGATCGGGCCCTTCAGACACAGTAAGAGGTCCTTGAAGTCTCTGAAATTTATCATAGCATTTAAAGTCATGAGAAGTGTGTTTTCTGTAAAAGTTAAACACACAAGGAATTGAAAGTAGAACAATGTCTGATTGTATAAAATCATAGTTGAGATGAGAAAGTTTGTGGATGTTAAGTTATTGCTCTTTCAGATATCAAAGATTTTGTCAGCTTGTGTTGATGAATAATAGTACACTGTAAAATGTCAGACAATAATATACTACCTGTTATAGTGTGGACCCATTTAATTTTTATAGTAACTATTAAAAGATGAATGGAAAAGGACACATACATTGTCTTCAAACTAGCCTACATAGAATTCACTCTTATCCACATGGGATCCAACCAGGCTCTTTTTAGGTCCTCTGTTGTTTTTATGTTAAATACCTTGAATGGATTTAAATAATTATTTAAGACATTGTGACTTATTAATTGTGCTGCCTATAAATGAACATGTTCATAAATTGTTTGTAGGAGAGTTTGCATAAAGAAGCTTTTATTCATATACCGTAATTTCCGGACTATAAAGCGCACCCAAATAAAGGCCGCACTCCCTGAATTTGACTAAGATTTTTATTTTTAACATAAATAAGCCACACCTGTCTATAAGCCACCTGTCTACACTGAAACTAATTAACTTTACACAGGCTTTAACGAAAGACATTAAATGCAATATGTTCTATTAGGAGCATAGCGGTATTTTGGGAATAGCATGTCACTGCATTCTTCCGGTATTACTGCTTGTGTGTAAGACTGAGGATTATGTCCTTTTTTTTCTGATGCTCATTTCTAAGTTTCTTTGACTAACCCATAACGCTGTTGCCAAGAAAAATAAAAAAGCATGAGTTTTGGAAACCTGTCTGTGCTTATATGATTTCTGTTGCAACTGGAGTTTTAGCGAGCTCTCCCTTCACCCAGACTCAATGCGTTACAACGGCTTGTATCTAAACAGTAGCCTACTAAGTAAGTCATTGTTCACTGTCTTCCTCCTTCCTTTCACAACTACAGTGGTACCTTGACCTATGAGTGCAAATATTGTACGAGTTTTCTGAGGTACGAGCGATCACTCGGTCGTTTTTTTTGTTACGCTAGCAAAAAATTTAGGTACGCCGCTGCCAGATGGCGAAGCGAAGCCAGAAAGCAAAGATTGTGACAAAAATTAAGATAAGCAAAGAAGAAAAAGTACAAATTTTAAAGTTTAGGGATACGTAGTGTACAGGAGTGATAGTAAAAAACTAGTTTTCCCTCCACCTCCGCTTATCACCTCTACCCCCCTTCCACACACACACACACACACACACACACACACACACACACACACACACACACACACACACACACACACACGTTTTCGTTAGCTCATCTCCAAGGAAAATACACTGAATAAAACCTTATTATATCTTTACATACTCTTTCTATTATGTTTTTATACAAGATTTGTTATTTAGAAATGTATTTTCAAATTTAATAACATGAAACCTAAAAACAGGTTGTCATTTTTAAGGGTTGGAACGGATTAATGACATTTTAAGTATTTTCAATATGGAAAACTGATTTCCAAATTTCTTTGGTCTAATGTTATGTCGCTCAGTTTTTTGGCTTGAAGTTTGTGAAACCGGGAAAAACCCAGGAAAATTCCTGCCGCTTCGTTGTTTAAGCCGCGGGGTTCAAAAGGTGGAAAAAAGTAGCAGCTTATAGTCCGAAAAATACGGTACTTCTCATTTACATGCAAATTTATTAAACCTGATGTTAGTTCAAACTTTTTTATAAATTATATTGCTAAGTAACTTTATAGTCCTTATAGATTCGTGCTATCAAATCCTAATAAAACAAAAAAAATGTATTGTGTATATATATATATATATATATATATATATATATATATATATATATATATATATATATATATATATATATATATACACACACAGTGAGGAAAATAAGTATTTGAACACCCTGCTATTTTGCACGTTCTCCCACTTAGAAATCATGGAGGAGTCTGAAATTGTCATCGTAGGTGCATGTCCACTGTGAGAGACATAATCTAAAAAAAAAATCCAGAAATCACAATGTAGGATTTTTTAACTATTTATTTGTATGATACAGCTGCAAATAGGTATTTGAACACCTGAGAAAGTCAAAGTTAATATTTGGTACAGTAGCCTTTGTTTGCAATTACAGGGGTCAAATGTTTCCTGTAGTTTTTCACCAGGTTTGCACACACTGCAGGAGGGATTTTGGCCCACTCCTCCACACAGATCTTCTCTAGATCAGTCAGGTTTCTGGCCTGTCGGTGAGACACACGGAGTTTGAGCTCCCTCCAAAGATTCTCTTTTGGGTTTAGGTCTGGAGACTGGCTAGGCCATGCCAAAACCTTGATATGCTTCTTACAGAGCCACTCCTTGGTTATCCTGGCTGTGTGCTTCGGGTCATTGTCATGTTGGAAGACCCAACCTCGGCCCATCTTCAATGCTCTAACTGAGGGAAGGAGGTTGTTCCCCAAAATCTCGCAATACATGGCCCCGGTCATCCTCTCCCTAATACAGTGCAGTCGCCCTGTCCCATGTGCAGAAAAACACCCCCAAAGCATGATGCTACCACCCCCATGCTTCACAGTAGGGATGGTGTTCTTGGGATGGTACTCATCATTCTTCTTCCTCCAAACACATTTAGTGGAATTATGACCCAAAAGTTCCATTTTGGTCTCATCTGACCACATGACTTTCTCCCATGACTCAGCAACAGGCCAGAAACCTGACTGATCTAGAGAAGATCTGTGTGGAGGAGTGGGCCAAAATCCCTCCTGCAGTGTGTGCAAACCTGGTGAAAAACGACAGGAAACATTTGACCTCTGTAATTGCAAACAAAGCTACTGTACCAAATATTAACATTGACTTTCTCAGGTGTTCAAATACTTATTTGCAGCTGAATCATACAAATAAATAGTTTAAAAATCATATATTGTGATTTCTGGATTTTTCTTTTTAGATTATGTCTCTCACAGTGGACATGCACCTACGATGACAATTTCAGACCCCTCCATGATTTCTAAGTGGGAGAACTTGCAAAAAAACGATCTATCTATCTATCTATCTATCTATCTATCTATCTATCTATCTATCTATCTATCTATCTATCTATCTATCTATCTATCTATCTATCTATCTGTCTATCTATCTGTCTGTCTGTCTGTCTGTCTGTCTGTCTGTCTGTCTGTCTGTCTGTCTGTCTGTCATAATTGTGGTCTGATGATATTAAAAAAAATGTCAATGATGTCATTATTACTAACGCCAGATCATTATTAATCACCCCAGATGTCAAATTAACACTTCCTTAATTTGCATAATCACATGTTAATAAATACAAGTTGCTGTAATGACTGGATTAACAGGATCATACATTTTCCCTGTTTCTGTTCAAATGCTACTAGTGAGCTTTCAATTTAGAGATTTTAAAGGAAAGACTAGTGACATTTGCAGCAGTAGAAGTAGATATGCTATTAGGCGTGTAATGGTACAAGTATTCGTACCAAACATGTGTAACGCAATCCTTTAAACGTGCAGAACATAGTTACAATTTTATTTTCCCCAGGAATGTATTAAGCGGCGGACCGCAAGTTTGTTTAGTCACTTTGAGGGCATTTTTTTATTACTATTATTAAACTTGAAAACATACACATCAATGTCAGGGGTATAAAAATAAACTAGATTTAGCGCAGATTAACTGTAGCTGCTCAATCATTTCCCGGGAATAAGATTTGTTTTGCGCATGCATGAAAACGCAAATTAATCCGTAGCGCTAGCCACTAAGCAAGTAGTGGCTAGGGGCTAACACTAGTGCTATGGATTCTTTAGAGTTTTATGTCCAGCTTCTTTAGCGTTTTATGTCCAGCTTCAAAAAATTCTCTTAATAGGAAAAAATCCTGACAATTTCACATATCAAGGAAGTGAATGAATAAAGGACAGAATGAATAAAGACATTTGTTTAGGTATGCTGAAATAAGTAGAAAATATCTTTAGAAAATTGTATATTACACACACATACAAACACATTTGTATTTTCCCAGATGGGGTCTAACAAATGTAAACTATTTTTTTATTTTTTTATTTCATTGGCACAATTTAAATTGATTACTTAATTTAATCAATATAAAAAGTGAATTGCATCAATTTAATTTATTCTATTTTATTTCTATGAAATATTCTAAAATATTATTTGATATTATTTAACCAACGAGGCATTTTATATAAAATTGTTTTAAAGTTTAAACTGTTTTGATTATCATTGATTATCATAATTGTTAATAATAATAAACTGCGTTAATATAAAAAAACTATAAATTTTATGTTTTGCATTTCTTCACCACAAACCAAAAAATTAATTGAACCATGACTTAAAAACCTTTAACCTTTTACCTTTTACGTACCAAACTGTAAATTATGCTACTATACAAATTAACTGGAATCAAACGTTTTCTTTACAGTTGCATTTATTGTGGAACACTAAAGCAGCAACACTCATTCCCTTCTGCATCCAGTTATCTGGTGTTTGGCATTAAAATAAAAATAAAGAAATAAAGAATGTTGATGTGAGCACTGAAAAAAATTTATATTAGTGCAATTTGCATGGATCACTACATTCTATCAGTTGATATCAGCTCTTCTTGCTCATTGCAAATACAAGGTAATCAGAAAACAATTTAGTTCTAATAAAAAAGTTTATCAGTCAGTTTCCTTTTCATGTAATTTTTATTTTAGCACCAGAATTGAATTACTTCATTATTTCTTTACTGTATTGCAAGCTTTCTAATATACAGTAGGTTAGTGTTAATGGCTTAATTTGCCTTAATATTGTGCTTGCATGTTTTTAAATTCATAATGTTGAAATGAATTGTAGAAATGAGCAGTGTCTGGAAAAAAAAGACCCTCTTCATGTCTATTATTTCTAAAAAAGTTGTATAAAAAAGACAACTATGCAGTTAAATAAAAGCTTGCTTGAGGCGAGGCCTTGTCCCAAGGGTGAATGTGGTGTTTATATTCTTATTCAAGCATCAAGTTTATTGTCACGTACTTGGGGAAAGAATACAATATGCAGTGATATAAATAAAAACTTGTTAAATCACCAGAATGTGTTTTATATTTTCAAATCTTCTAAGTAGCTTTTTACACTATTGACATTCTCTCAGTCACATTTTCTGACAATCTTGAGGCATTCCCAGAGGTGTTGAGTGCTTGTTGGCTGCTTTACCTTCACTCTCCAGTCCAACCCAATTCTCCACTGGATTTAGATCAGGTGATTTTAGATGCTAGATCATCTGATGCAGCACTCCATCACTATTTTTTTTTAACCAATAGTTCTTACATAACCTAGAGGTGTGTTTTTTGGTCATTGTACTGTTGGGAAACAAATTATGGTTTATTTTAATGGCAAACCAACTGGAATGGCATGCCACTGCAAATGCTGGGAAAGCCATGCTGGTTAAGTGTGGCCTTAATTTTGATTAAATCATCAACAATGAACCACCTTATCAGCACACTTCCTCCTCCATGATTTACAGTGGGGAACACACAATCAGAAGCATCTATTTGCGCTCTGTATGTCTAACACTGAACACAGCAGTTAAAATAATAAATCTAAAATTTTTACCCATCAGACCAAAAATTTTCCACTAATAAAATGTCTATTGCTTGTGTTTCTTGGCAGTGGATGGTGAAATATTTTGGAGTTTGTTTTTGATTTGGTAATTCTAATAAACTATTCTCCACAGCAAAGGTAGCTCTAGGTCTTCCAGTCTCCATGAGAGCCTGTTTTATCATAGGGGGTAAATGGTTTTGGAGATACATTTTAAGTTCTTGAGATTTTTTAGACTGACTGACCTTCATTTCCTAATGTAACGATGGGCTGTCTTTTGTCTTTACGTAACTGAGTGTTTCTTGCCATAATATAAATTTGTACAGTAGTTGTAGTAGCACTAATAGGACTATTGATGGTCTAAAGCACATTCGGAAGGAAAAAAGTCACAAATTAACTCTGGACAAAAGACACCTGTGAATGAAAATCCATTCCAAAGATTCATTTCATGAATCTGATCTAAAATATAAAAAATATTCAGGGATGTTTAGTACTTTCCTGTTTACTACATAATTGCATACATGTCCATATGGATGGAAATTTTTTTGGATCTTCAGTATTAATGTTGAAAATAATAAAAATAACAAAAATCCCTGAAGAAGTGTGTTCAAACTTTTAGTATATATATATATATATGTCTACCTGCTCTACTATGTCTAGTGCTGTTATGGTTTAGGGCGCGTGTCCATCTACATTTCAGAATGCTGTGAATAAATGCTCAAATAAAAGTGGATTTCAAATCACATTATCTTATTCAAGTCAACTACTCATAAACAAGGCATTCAGAACATTCAGAGCGAGTATCTTTTTGAAGACAGACTTGTGAAGTTCA